>NC_092026.1:15016690-15051690 GCF_042242105.1 Pempheris klunzingeri
TCCATCAACATGAATGCCACATTGCACATTTGATCGGTCGTTGATTAAAAACATGGATTATTCCGGCTTTACTGTCCAAGAATGTTTAAGTTGCCACATATCACCTTGCATGATCTGTGGATACTGAAATCCTCAAAACTCCTAATAGTGCTTTAACATAATATTAAGTATTTTTATAGTGATCAATTTGATCACTATAAAAATAAGCATCATCACTATTAGTGGTCTCCAATATATATAGACGCTTTTGGGAACTTGCCTGTTTCTTCCTCTTTCTCTAGTTTTAATCCTCCCGAATATCATCACATCTTCGCTTCCACTCTGAAAGTCACCGTCTTTCTCTTATCTACCTCTTGTCACTTGATGAGTCTTAAGACTACACTACCGTGCAAATGTGAAAGGGAAATGGCTTTCTATATGAGAGCCTGCAAAGATCAGCCACCTGTACTAAGTGACCATCCTAAATGTAGTTCTTATGGAAATGTCCCTTTTTAAATGACTGCTCTGTTATGCTCTGTGTCACTGTTCTGAGCATTTACTTCTCACACGCTCTCCTATTTGTTTGTTCTCTTTTCAAGTCGTGCAACAGTCTCTCAACTAGAACCTTATTAGATCGGTGTGTTTGTGCTAAGTGAGAATGCAACATTTAAGCTCTGATTAATAGGAAAGTGTTATGCTGGTGACCTCCAGTGGACATTTAAGCCTAAATGCAGGCCTGCTGACAGCAGGGCTTGAATTTTGGCTCTCTCTTAATGCAAAAGACTGAAATACACGTGCTGATCTCTGGCATTGAGAATCACTGACACATTAAATCAGATCTGCATATATGGCATTTGTGGCATCATATAGCGGTAGCTGTTTTCCACTCATCTGAATGTTGTTACATTCATTTAGTTACATTTATTTCAGAAATAATTTTCACAGCAGTGGCTCCATAACCTTTCGTACGTTCTCCGTTTGTCAATGATAAGTAGGAGGTAATGAAAATCTATGCCCATTATTTGTTCACAATAATGACCTTGCTTTCTTCTGGCATGGATGCGTTTTACTTAATAATGACTTGTATTTTAAATGCTAAGGTCTTTCAGTGAACTCAATAATGTGCTAATATGTATTTTCCCTTCATTGTATGCCAAACTAATTTAATTCCTCAGAGACTTCTGTGACCTATACATCTTATGCTTACTGCACATTAATATTCGCCGGGCCTTAAATGTGAAATTGTCTTTTTCCATATATGGAAAATGTACAGTACTGTTCCAATACATGTCCAGAAAGTACTTATAGTTTTAATTCACATTTGGTTTTTTTTTTTCCTCTGACCTTTTACTAAGGGAGAAATGGATATTTAATCTCAAGCTCCAGTTTAATTTCAATTTAAAAGCCTGGAATAAAAAAAAAATAAAAAAAACCTGAGCACACAGTGAGATAAAGAAAGTCATGTTCTGTCCATATAGAATGTAAAATGCATATGAATACAATAAAACAGAATGTAAAATTATAGCTCCTGAATTAAACATCCAGACACAAAGCTGGAGGCATCTGATCGTGTGTAAAAAGTTAGCACAAGTTCTTTTATAGTCAGTGACAGATATTCAGGCTTGCATGCTCTCTAACAGTTCTCTTTCAATGATGGAAACCTGGCCTTTTCTAGTCATGCTTCATGTTATTTCTTTACCACCACCAGTTTCCAGCATCATCACACCTTATTCCGTTATCTCTCTCCTTGATCTCAGGTTCATTAAAGCCTCCCAGCACTCCTCCCGTGCTGGGAGGATGGAGACCACCATCAGCTAAGAAACATTTTGCCACACTACATTACTTTAGTCTTTAGTAGCAGGCAAGCTCCAGCACTCAGCGATATAGCCCATAACAATTCACAGATCTGTGAGAGAAAAGAGCCGGCGGTGTAACGATTGACTGTGAAGCATGCAGGAGAAAAAAAAGTGATGAACCTCTCATGGCTTAGATCTCTCAACAAACCCACGATGTTGTGAGTTGAACAGCAGATGGGGCGAAAAGAGAGAGACTAGAGGCACAGAAGTTGATCATCAGTGGCAGCGGTTAGAATTACATCCCCACAGTGTGGGGAATACTGGTTTATATTCCAGATTAGGCCTTGTTTTTTTAGGATATGATGTCACTTCATTTTGCAGCCTTGTATCTCTAACATTTTCATTCACACATTGGGCAATTGAGCATCATAAGATTTGCATCCTCTGCCAACAATCAGCATCAGTGAAAGGCCAGTTTCCTTTGTGTAGGATTGTGGAAACTTAAGGCTGTGTGGGAAAATAATGCCGGTGAATGACATACAGTCACATCAATTAACACTAACTAATAACTTTGTTCCACACTCTTCCAGATGGAACAGCCTTCCTTGGTGCTATTCTTCATCTGATCCACACAGTTATATTAAACCAGAGGAAAGGACTTTTATTCTTGATGTTTTTTTTTTACTCTACAGCCATACTCCATATCATCAGAGGGGGGTTATAATGTAATGTCATCTCATTTCAAACTACTCATTTCATTGCTGCAGTATTTTTTAAGTTAAATTGCGATTGCTAGTTATCAATTATAACTCAGTGCTTTGGTTTATTAGTAAATATCATTGTGTTTGAGAGCTTTGCAATCCTCATTGAGCCTTTTTTTTTTTTAAACGTATCTATGTGACAGTTGTCTGCAATTATTTCATTCTCCTTATTTTCTGTCCACTTAATTCAAATTCAAATCCCCCAAAGGAACGAGCTCTTTACTGTGATTGCACTCTTGCAGAATTTCTGTGACTTGATTGTAAAATGTGTCTTTTGCTGAAGGGGATCTGCACAATGAATGATATTTGTTTTGTTTTTTTAAACTTTTAACCCAACATATTCTAGAGTGTGTTGAACACAACACAATCATATTTAATGCCATTTTTCCACATATATCAGCACCCCCCCCCCCCCCCTCCTTCCCTCAGCTTGATCATTTTCCATTTCTGGTTATTATTTAAGATTCAGCTTGCACAGATGGTGCAAACCAATGCAAGCACGTTTAGTGGAACATCTTAGGTACCTCATTCCTGCGTCTCATAGATTGCTTAAGCTAGGTTGTCAGTTTAAGAGGTGTCCATGCATAAACAGAACACTTGAGACTATTAAAGGTGATATTGGTGTACAGTGGACCTTGTTAGGAAAACTGTGAAAACCCCAGAGACAATAATGCACGAGGAAGGACGGGGAGACAGAGCAAGTGAAAGGTTAAGAAAGTGAAGCTGATGAACATGTACAGAGAACATGCAGAGAAACACTGACAGGCAGACAGCAATGCTGGGCCCTTCAGCGTCCGTGAAGGAGATGTCACTAATGGGCCTGTCAGGCCGTGGTCAGCAGCTCTAATCAGCACTTAGACAAACAGCGTCTGCTCACAGCCCGCCATGTGCCGCATACAGCTTTAAACATAACGCTTCCATCAAGGCGTAGTGAGCCTTGTCTGCAGATACTGCTGTAGATACATGTCTAGTTGTGTAGGTGGGCAGGATGAAGCAGGATAAGGCAGACTGAAGGGCCTTGCCCGGCCACACTGTGAGATGGTGGGAGAAGCAGGGTATCGCAGCAGATATATCGTTATATCACGGCAATGTTAAACTTTAGGAGAACTTTAGGTTTTGTACTTTCCATATTTTTTATCCGTTGATCCGTGCCCATGTAAGGGGATTTTTTTTCCCACCATCCATGCACTCATGCATGCCAAAACAGGTCTCAAAATCTCGCTGTTAGCACATTTATTTGAAAAATCTTTTCCATCAGACTTTATCACACCTTCCTTTTACTGATAAGCCACCTTTCCACCTGAGCCAAGCAAAAAAAAATTTATATTTGTGATATTTCTTGGCATTTCTATTCAATGTGTCTAGCATTAAAATAGTCACAAGTGCAGATTGGTCGAAACATATCTTGACCTGATGTGATACCAAAAAGCCAACATCACTTCGAAACACTTTTACCTGTGATGGCAGAGTTGCATCATCTTTTAGCTATCATTCCCAATCGTGGATGAATGAAACGAGAGGGACATTCGATACATGCCTGACTAAAAAAGCCATATTCACAAATACATTTTATGGTTTGTTTTATAAGTAGAGCTGTGGCTCCAAAAGATAGACCTTCTCATCTGTAATAAGAGTGTTAAAAACTGGAAGTGTGATGAGAGGGTGTTAAAAACAAAAATGTATCTTTAAATGTGTCCAGTCTTTTAAGATTTAGAGTTAAACCCTCTGAAAATGTGGTTTCAAATTAAAGCATTCAAGTATTTCTCTATAATATTAAATAACCGTGGTTTAAATAAGCAACGTTCAAAGTCGATGTTCAGAGAAAACTCTAAGCTGCTTCATCAGGACAGTTTGGGCCTGGTTTGATTAGATATGTGTTTTATTAATTGGCATTTTACCGTACCTAGACAGGGACTACAGACAGGAAATATGGGTTATATATATATATGTGTTCATGTAGGAACTGTCAGAAGCTGACGTGTGCTCGTGTGTGTTTTCAGGCGTCTCAGTCATGTTTTATTTGTGTGTGCAAGATAAGCCTGGCGCCGACCGAATCATTCCTTACTGGGATCAGTTCAGGTGTCACAGCACTGGGCTCAGGAGATCATTTAGCATATGTGGCCTGCAGCAAACACGCCGGACCTCCTGGTGGTGTGAGATGCATCAGTCAGCACTATTCACACATAAAGCCTCCACCAACTGCAGCGAGTCCTTGTGAGCAACACTGATGGAAATGATTGAAAACACCCAGCAGCTAACCGAGGAATGTTGTACTGCAGCATGCCGTCTAGTTGAATTATTCCTTTACATGCCTGTGTTTTTATTCTCTTTTCTGATATATTTCATTTATTCCAAAGGGGAAAAAATCAGTAGCGCATCCATTTACAGCCTAGATTTTAAATACCCCGCTATATGCTCTGTGTCTTCTGACTGTATGTTTGATTGTTAAAATAATAATGCTGTGCTGCTGCTATTAAATGCCAAGTATCCATTCTTCACCAGTAAACAGATTAGTAATCACCAGCGAATGATCAAGCAAATGACCATAATCTGTTTCCTCAGCTTCATTCTTTCCCCATTACTGAGTCCTTAATTCGAGGTTAGCGATAAATTCAAGGGTAATGAGCTGTTGCAACAGTAAATTACCGATTTGTAAATTGATACAACGGGAAATGTGTTTTGCCCTCTTGTTGAGGTGCAGGTCAGCCAGTTAGCAGAAGGGTGTTGGTGTCTTACTTGAAGGATACTTCAGCAGTTGTGTTGCCACCTAAGGATCAAATTCACCTCAGGTAAATGATGACTTGTCTTATAGCCAAACCAGGCAGTTATTTCTTCGAGAAGTTTACATACATCTAATATATTTGGCTGTCTGTGAGCTTGTGACCTGCTGCTGATTGTCATGTTGAAGTGGCTGATTGTGCTGCTGACGCAGATTCACCGTGGAGTTGAAGTATTATTACAGTGCAGAGCAGAAACACACTAATGCACATCCTCCCACACTACGCACGCATTTCTCTCTCCGTCAGTCAGTCAGCTCAACTTATCAGTTTCTCACTTGCATGAAAAACATCCAAACTCATTCTGCTCCAGCCCCTCCCTCCGTTTAACACACACACACACACACACAAAGAGAGTGACAAACAAATGTCCTCCCCGTACCTCCCTTTCTCGCTCCCATCCTCCACGCAGACGCTATCACGCCGAATCTCAGCGTGGCGGCAGCAGCCGAGAGAGAGAGATGCACACTGTTTATTTACAATTTGCTTTAGCTGGATGCTGGCAGAGCATCGCCCCGGCCGTGAAATATCAGGTACAAGCTGCATGCGTCTGCCTCGGAAGGTGTCGCTTCAAACACGCACGCACATGTGAACACACGCAGAGACGAGCAGCACAACACGGCTAAGGAGATTTGCCTGTCACACAGATTTGTTTAAGCACTCTGATGTATTCCATTTTGCAGGTTTTGGAGTTTGGAATGTATCAGACAGACAGACAGACAGACAGAGTATTGTTTATCTGTGTCTGATTCAGTTTCCTCTTTGCTGCTTCTTATTCTGTTTATCATTTTTCTCCTCCTCTGCATACAATAGGCTTGATCCCGTCGAAACTTCTCTTTTTTTTTTTCTTTTTTTTTTTTCATGCAGTTTTCCATCTCACTGCTTTCCCATTTACAAAGCTACGGCCTGCCTTGATTTCCGACATTCTCACATCCGCAGGAGCCCATGATTACATTCCGTAACCATATAATATTCATCTCGGGCAAGCACATTTAAAAGGTTAGGTATGATTTGCCCTGCTTTTGTCTGCTCCAACAGCAGATCTCAACTTGCTGCCACGTCGGTGATCCACTAGCCTCATCTAGTGGCTACAAGCTGGTACTTCTCAATCACAGAAGGCGGTGGAGTCACACTTACTGGTATTATTCCACACGGTATGGGGGGGGGGGGGAGGGAGGGGTGCGCGCTGAGAAAGGCAGGAGCACAGAGGTGTAAAGTCAGGGATTAAGTGTAAAAGCCTCACTTAAAAGTGGTGCTAATGGTGACACAGGCTAAAATCACAGCTCTTTTATTACAAAGAGCAATGATGATTTACTGAGTCACCGCTTTACAAAGAGGTCTGATAAAAAAAAAAAGCAACATATTGGAGAGGATGTGCGGGAAATGGAGGTTTTCACTCCAAATATATATTCATATAATTTATGAACACAAACAACATCTGAGGAGTAAGTAGAGCCCTCTCTGTCTTTCTCCTCTTCTCTTTCACACCCACGAACATTTATAGAGTTGAAAGTATATTTTTGTAAAGAGAAAGACTGACTCGAGTCAGTCAGTGGTGGATGAAGAGGAATTTGCTGTCACTTGTGAGCGTGGGAGGAAGGCGTGGATGGAGCGGTATCGTATGAATCTGAATAGCTCTGAGCTCCATCTGTTGTGCACTGTAGAGATGATGAGTCATTCAAGTTGGTGCAGCGCAGGTCAAAGCCGCCCCAAATCCCAAGCTTCATACCAACAAACACACGCACAGAAACACATGGGGGAACATACATACGCCAGCACATGCTCATGCTGCAAGATTCCCATCATGCATCTGCTCTGTGCCCACGGTCGAGTGAAGCCTAGTAGGTCTCAGCTGTTATCAAAGATTGGTTTTCAGACAATATCCAAGCCTTCTGTTGTAACTAATGTCTTAAAAATGTTAACCCTCGCAGCAAAGGTCTACAGTGCGAAAAGATTACTCCATTTTAGTATTGAACTCCTGTAACATTGTCAGATCAAAATCGAAGCGCCGCAACCAGAGCTATTGTTTTTTTTTTAATTCCACACATTCTTCGCATCCACCCACACTGCAACTCAGCCACCCACAGTTCTGTTGGAGCTTAAGGGGTGCCATGCTAGTAGCATCCAACGTCTGCTAAGCTCGCTTCTTTCCAACTCCACACCCCAAAAAGTTTTTTGTTAAAAGAAGTCTTTAGACCCATGTCACGCTGACTCAAGTGACCTCACTTGAGGCATATTTAACACGAGTGGAGCTTTACAGTACACAACTTTTTGCACATATGCAGTAATACCAACACCTGTAAACAGACTTTGAGTGACCCACGTAATCATTAAGCAGTTAGTAATATGAAACACACTGATTATTGGAGCTTTAATCTTGACCTACATTTAAACCTTGAGCTAGCTCCAATGCTAAACCCAAGATCTAAGCACCCATTAACCCCTTGAACCAAAGTGTTGTCATGGGACAGCGTCTAAAGGGCACACAACATTTCGTGTGTCACCTCTACACATTTCAAGCTTTTCGCATGTCATCCAAGACTTTCCACAGCCGAGTCAGCAATAATAAATATACAACGTCCAGTTACACTTTCAAAATAAAGCTTGCTGACAAACACTTCAGGAGATGATTGCAATTTAATTTAGACATCAGAACTACATGAAAAAACAACATGGTTAGGTTTAGGAAAAGTAAAGTTACGTTACATGTGTGACTCGAGTTACGTCAGTTAAAATAACCCAACGCTGACTTTTGGCTTCACGTGGAGAACGAAAAGCCAGTCTCCTGTGTGAAAGCCCGTGTTTGGCAAGTAAGTGCTTCTAAAGTGGAAATGTGTTTGCACAAGCATAAAAGTATAACGCCCTCACTCAGCTCTGTGCTAAACTCCTTGCGGTCAGAAATAGATCAAATTAGGTAGTGTCCAGCAAAAAACGAGATGCACGTTGTATTTCTGAAAGTACGAAGCAGGGGAGGGTGACATGGGGTTTCTTTATTTTGTTATTCGTCATCACTTTTCCCTGCTAGACGTCTGACGCTGTCAAACACGGATAATGAGCTTTGTGTATAGCGTCTGCAGACATGTGTGCATTTTCCTTGAGACTTCTTTTCTTCAACGCCAAGTACCGCGAGTCATTATGCTATCCCCTAAAAGCAGGTGTGTTTGTGTGCGTGGGTTGATGATGACAGCAGTTTACATGCTTATGTAAGTGTGCGAATGCACCTTTTAGACTATAAGAGAGCTTGAGACTGACAGAAGAATAAAGAGGGTAATGAGAAAGTGAGCAAATGAGAGTTATGGTGAATTAAACTACCTATAGCGAGAATGCAAAAGGAGAGTGTCAGAAAATGTGAGAGAGAAGAGACTGGGTTTCCTGTTTTAGTGGGGAGATGAAGAACATTTATATTGGCAGCGTCGGTCCCTCACACCTACCGACACATGTATTTGCATGGTGAAAAAAGGTGTGATGGTGTTTTTTACTGGGAGAGAGTGACTGATGCTGTAGGAAGACAGACAAAGGCTCCGAATGACAAGAGGAGAAAGACAAAAGAAAAACAAGAGAGCACCATGCTGGTCTTTGAACTTTGCTTTTGTGTCACAGAAAAATACAACATGAATATTAGAGTAACATTCTCAGCTCACAGTCGCAACCCATAGTTCACCTTGGGAAGACAAGTAGTGCAGGAAATCTTATTAAACCCCACCATCCTGCGGCCGTGTCTCTCATCACATTACACCCGGCTATGCACTTTCATGTGCATGCCCAATGAAATGCACAAACTTTTCCTGAAGCAGCCTGTTGGCAAATAAGTAAAGACTACCAACCCCTGGAGTTTCTATCTGATAATATATCCAATAATTCTATATATTTAGCTCCTAAACTGTATATCTTGCAGTAGACTGGACAGGGCTGTTGTGATAAACATACCCTGTGTTTGGCCATCAGGTGTCTTCAGGCCGCGCTACTCGTCCATTTCCACATGTTCCCAGCTGACACTGAACACTGCTGAGCTAAACCAAGACTAAACTGAACTAATCATTGCCAATCTTCTTTGCCCTAAAAGCCCCCAGCTGTCCTAATATAACTGCCACATTTAATTTCCATCTGCCAGGAGGTGGCAAGTGAAGACAGACGGATGAGAGCTGATTAGTGGGAAGTGAGCCAGTTTGACAAGGATAGATTAAAGTTTGGCCGGTCAAGAGTGCAAGGACATTGACATTCCTGGCAACATACGGACGAATAACTCTGTGAATGCAAATATTTTGTGCTCATGCATACTTACTCTTACAGAGTTTTAGACAGTTTGCTTCAAACTCCTAGGTGTTTTCTACGTATCGATTCACTTCCACCCACCCACCTACACACTATGAACAAAAGCCTAATCTTCTTCTTTCATGCCTTTTATTAGGGTCATGACCTGCAGAGAAACTCTACTTACACACGCACACACGCACACACTCACACACACTCACACACACACACACACAAATGCCAATGATGGGCCAAGATGTGTGAGTGTCCACAGTTTGAGTTGGTTCTTCCCTGATGTGACTTGCCCCTCTTTTATTTACCTACCCAAAGAAAAGTCTAAGTCTAAGTCATTCCTCTGATTGGAAAGGGCTCATCTGTTGATTTGTCTCACTCTCTCTAGGCCTACAGCAGCATAACTAGGGGCTGGTCCCAGGCCTGAGCCAGCCCTAAGCTTTATCAAAAAGGAAGGTTTTTAGTCTACTCTTAATTATAGGGTGTCCCAAACCCAATCTGGAAAGAGATTCCACAGGAGAGGAGCCTGATACTTGAAAGCTCTGCCTCCATCACTACTTTTGAGGACTTTAGAAACCACAAGTAGGCCTGAATTGTGGGAGCACAGTGCTGTAGTGGGGCAGTACGGTACTATGAGTTCTTTAAGATATGATGGAGCCTGACCATTAAGAGCATCAAGGGATCAGTTTGACCAAGAGCGAGCAGGTAAATTCGACAAAGTCGAAAGCCGAAGTGGCCCTTTGCAGAATACAAGTTAACAATATTATTAGATTATTAGTTCTGATTTTGTGGGATGTATATACACATGTCCACAGATATATACATCTATACACACACAGATACAGCTTTTTATTTGGTCTGCAATCCTTAACTGGAGGCTGCTGTGTTATCAAAGGTGGCTTTTATTCAGTACACCTGATGCTTGAATTTCCCAGGTCGGTCTTTGTGGGTTTTTATGTGCTTGTCACATGTAACGTTTATTCGAATTACCTTAAATTGTACTTGGACGGGTCGGATTGTTGACTTAAACAAAAGGCACTGGTGCAGGATGGTCTCTGTTTGTTTTGAGAACGTGGTACTGGTAGTCCTGTTTTCTTGGCTCATTTCTGTTATTTCCTTCCTATCTTTCTGTGGTTTGTGTGGAGCATTCTAGTGTGCCAACGCTGACTTGGCTCAAGGTCTCCCTTTGTTTTCGCAAGGTTTGGCGAGCCCGTTTTTTCCAATACTAAAGCCTCACAGATCTGATCCAGGGAGGTGAGTAGGGTAAAAGCTTGCTTTTTTTTTTCATTTTTCCACAAAAAACTAAAACTTCCAACAATTTGAAAATATTATAATCACATAAAAATTCTGTACATACTGGCTTTAAATGTTTTTACTTTGTCTTTTAGTGAGTTAGGTTACCCCCTGCCTCATGTGAAGTATCTTATCAATGCTGTGTTTTTAAAGTTGGAACAGGGGTACTTTCAATGAATTTAGCGTCAAACAACCTGATTCACCCTATCATACGAGAATAAAAAGCAGAATATCTGAAGAATTACACTGTGTTTTCTCTTTACGCCTGAGCAGAAACTTTATCACCCTTTATTCAACGGAATTAAACTCACTGCAATTCGTCAGTCATGACATTACTTAAACATTTGTGAAACTTAATAGACTCGGCAGGTGTCAGACAAAATGAAGTGTGTGGTGTGTATGATGAGGTATAATCAATATGGTGTTAATTACTAACACGGCAAAGCAAAAACAAACACTGAAGATTGTTATTGTAGCACTTAGATTCTTAATCTGTTTTTAATGACAGTCGCACAAATGCGCATGCACGTACACATCCAAACACAGTCGTTGTGAGACATGTAGTGACGATCCACTGAGACATTCTGAAGCTCTGTCTCAGGCTTCTGTATGTTACTGCTGGGATGTAATGTTATCATCTTTGCCCTCAAGTGCAAAAAAAAATGATGTTGAAAGTATTCGGTCTTAAAAAGGCTGAGTGGGTGTGAATGTGCAAAGTGTCCCTTTGAAGGAAGTTTGTGAAAAAAGTGAAGCTTATTAGTGCACAGGAATAATTTGCATTGTAAACAGAAAGAATGACCTCCTCTTTGCTTTCATTCTTGTGCGTGTGTGTTGGTTCCTTGGGTTGTGTGCACACTGTTTTCGCATCATCCCATGGTTCATAAACTTGAGTTGTATTCCATCAAACGTGGCTTACACAACAAGCCTATTCCCTAATTGGTGCTTGAGCTTTTAAATTGCCTATGTTTGGTCACAGCTAAGCAGTCCCAAAATGCCAATCTGAAATGTTCACCCTTGTAAAAAAGAAAAATAGTGTCAAAGTTCTGCATTAAGTGTTTTCCCTCTCTTGCTGCTCTCTAGCTTCCCCTGCAAGTGGATATCCCACTCTGACGGAGACAATAACATGTTATGAGGAATATTTGATAGACATATTTATGTAATACAAAAGTTCAACTAAAAAAAAAAAAAAAAACCAATAAAGGATTATTAACTTATTTTATTATCAACACAATTTTGCAAAAGTCAACTTTTCAAGAATCTGGTGCACACAGAACTCCACAACAATAGAAACCACAAGTGTTGAAACATGAAGCATGTTGGTTTTTGGATCAGTAATGTACTCCGTTTGCCCAAAACCACATGTAGCTCTGCAAAAGTTCACAAGACCAACCACTTGTCACTCATCTTGATGAGCTGTCTCGTATCTAATTATGTATGGCTGGGGGCTGACGTAACTGGCACCCAATCTGCTGGAGAACAAAGCAACGTACGCCTTTCTTCTTGTCTACGTATGTTTACCTTTGCTATTGCATAATTTCGAAATGTTCCAACAAGCTTTCTTCCTCCTGCCGAGTCTCTATCCTGTTCTTTTCTTTGGGTCAAACCATTCATAAGTGATTTCCTACTGCTGCATAGATCACGCACAGCCTTGTATGGCTCTAAATTTAGATGGATGGTCTTGTCGTCAGTAAATGGTTAACGAAGCAATAGTTTGTCCTGCTTGATAAAAAAACAAAGTTAAGTTCCCTCATTGGCACTTCCACCTCCATCAAAGATGTTTTGAAGGACTTAAACCAATTTCCATAACCTGAGAAGGGGAAAACACCTTAATGTCAATAACAGTGAAAAACGGCAATAAACACATTAAAACAATGTTAGCCTTAGAGGGAACACTGTGCTCCTTGTAGCTGTAGCTGTGGCCCAAATATTTACACTCCTGCTCATGTATTCTGCCTGTGATGCAGAAAAGCTAAAAAGTCTCCAGAAGGGAGACATGGAAGTGTGGGAACACATTAATGCTTTGTAGCTTTGACGTGTTTATACAAAGACATGATTCTCTGTATGGTTTGTTTTGTTGTTTTATTGCTTTAGATTTTTTTCCCATGTGTCTTGAAATATGTTATGACAGGGTCACAATCAAGCAAGAACTAACCAATTTCCTTCTGCCTCTCCTGTCAGGTAACTCGCCTTCGGAGGAATCAGAGGAGCGAGACAAGGAGCCGAGGACGCTGACCTACCCCGCGTACATCGCCAGTCTGCTGGACACGGGTGCAAAGCGCATGGCAGCCGGCGTCCGTATGGACTGCACCAGCCAAGGCCAGTGCCCGCGCTCCTGTCACCTCTGCCACATGAGCCCGAGGGCGGCGCAAGGACGGCAGCAGTCTGAGCCTGTCCTTCTGCAGATCACCAAGGCTACGCCAATCTATGAATTGGTGTCCAACAATGAGACCTACCAGGTGTGTATTGTGTTTATCCTTCACTATTCGGGACTGTCGACTGTCTGAAAACAGCAGTTTCTTCCAGAATCCATCAGACTATCTCACTCAACTTTTCTGTGAATGATTAAAGGAAGCTTTTATTGTCCAGTGTCTTTATAATTGCCAAATCAAAGTACTTTTACTTTGATCTGGAGACTGTAAGCCTCTAACTTCTCATTTAACGTACTTAAATGTGAGAGGACAGCAGCTAATAATACAAAAAATCCAAGCGTTAGTATGGGTGTGTGATCAATAAGCCTCAGTCGGTCTATTAACTGGTATCCCGCAATGAAACCCACCGTGTGTCCGTGGCTGTATGCGGGTAATCCATCAGGGCAGAAAACCTCATGGCCTCATTATGAAACAGGTTACAGAAACAGAGGACTTTACAGAGAAGTCATTTCCTTTCAGAGCGCCATGCTTTACTCTGCTGGCAGCACACTGCGCTATAATCTGCTGTACTGTGAAGTGGCTTATTTGACTCCATCGATACTGTGGGTCTATATTGCTGTTCCTTCAACTGGAAGAAAGGTCAATACGGTGCTGTCCACTGCAGGGTTTTAGGCCTCCATCCTAAAGCTCAGGCAGATGGATACAGCTGCTGGTATTGACAAAGGCTGTTGTGGTTGTTAGTGCTTGACGGCGCAGCCACTGGTAGAGACACGACCCATCGCCAACATTTCAATAATGACATTTTTGGCTTGTACTTACAAGTATCACTATTACATATAATTATTAGGGCAATGTGCATTGTTACTTGAAACAATAATGAAAAAAATGTGGCGTGAATAGCTTCTTGAAAAACAGTAGTACAAAGTAAACAGTAAAGCTCCCCAAAATCAGTACAATTATAACTTCGAAACTAAATCATCATCAGATATTATTCAACATGTTATAGATCAACTTATGTGTGAATCTTTGAGCCAATCACTTATGCAAATGTACACATCAAATTATTTATATTTACCGCACAAAACTCAGAAATAGCAAAAAATTCCATATTAGTCAAAAGAGGTGTAATCAAATGCTTTACTCCCTGAAGGGGAATATTAAAACATTACACAGTTATTATATATATAATCATCATAAAGAGCTACATTGAATTAAGACAATTGCTATGTTTTTTTTTCTACCAGTGGGTCCCTGTTTTGTTTGTGTTGTGCACATGCACATAGACACACATTCATGCTCGTGCTTGAACGTGGGTGACAAGATATGTGTTCCTGCCAATTGTAACATGCCAACATATGTTGCAAGCATATTTTTCAGAGATGAAGAACACACACACACCTTTACTGTAATATCATGGCCAGTGATGATGGATGATTGTATGCCGCGATGGGTGTAAATGAACTGGGTACAGTTGTGGTTTGCTTCTCTAATAGTGGGTAAAAGGAAGAGATTGGATGGACACATGTCTCAGATTTAACCTGAATGTACTCTGACAGGTGAATTACGTTGCAGCCATTGTGGCCCGTTTCATGGCTGCCAACTGAGGCAATCTATTGGACCAATTCCAAAACTTTTTGGACCTATTTGTCATTTATATCCAGAATATCCATTTAAGGCATTGACCATAATTGTCCCCCATGGTCCCTCGTGACCAGGGAGCATTGTTGCATATCATTCTCCATCTTTCTCACAGCTATCTTATTATGTCCATGCTTTTACCCAACTAGTAAAGGCATAAGAAATGGGAAATGAGTTAATATCCTGATTAAAGAAAGAAATACAAACATTAAATAGTTGCTGTGAGAATAGATTTGCATAGTTATTATTCCCATTTGATTATTGCATGTTTCAATATGACACGTTTAAATGTAGGTTTCATGTTTCTTCTTGTCTGTCCTCTTGTCTCTCTCACTTTGTCACAGGCTCTTCAGGAGGCAATGATGAGCATGCTGTGGTGTTCGGGAAAAGGTGATGTTATCGATGACTGGTGTCGGTGTGATTCCAGCGCTTTTGGCACAGATGGACTTCCCACCTGCGCCCCACTTCCCCAACCTATGTTAGTAACTTAGAATAATATTACCTCTCTCCAAGCACATCGCTCTAAAATGGGTTGTGGTAAATACCATCCATCATTTTACTGGCAGAACTCTATGTCCTGCTGCAGTGTTCTCAGGTAATGTGCCATCAGGATGCATGTGTTACACAGAATTTTATTGAGACCAGATATTACTGCCAAAAATTGATTATTTAATGGGTTTGCTATGCGCACACATGGACCAAGGGGGGTCAGGAGGCCACTGGGACGTAACTGTTAATATTTCTTGTTGGAAAGTCACAGAGTTAATTTCAAGGACATACAACAACCACAGACAGACACAAACACAACTGCAATGAGACGAAAAAACAAACACGAAGAGAAATAAAACTGCAAAGGAACGTACTGTATGACCTTAAAGAGTTTCAAGGCAACTACAAAGGGATGTAAAATGAGCACAAAGAGATGAATGAAATGAAAAACAAATACAAAGACCAATTTAATACAACAACAAAGATATGCAATTTGACCATAAAGACATGCAAAGCTACCTCGAAGAGACTGTAGAGAGCAACTACAGAAACGCAACATGACCACAGACTTAAAATGACCACAAAGAGGTGAAAAACAACCACAAAGTGGCCCAAAATGACTGCAAAGGGTCGACCTCAAAGAGATTTAAAAAAAAAACTACAGAGAAACTCAAAATGACCACAAAGAGACACAAAATGGTTACAAAGGACATAGTTGCAAACTGTAGTCTCTTTCAGTCTCGCTCCAGTCCACAGGTCTGTCTCGTATGTTGGCATTTTAGGTGTCTGTGTTTGGGTGTGCCAATCAATGAAATGAGCTGCTTATCGATTGGCGAGAAAATCAGGCGTCTTAATGCCATACAGCTGCAGACCACCTCTTCAGTGTGGTCTGCAGCTGTATGGCAGTTCAGGAGACGACTGTTGATAGAAGCGTTTGTGACATTGCAGAACATGCTCCCATTAGGTTGCAGTTTTGCAGTACACAAGGAATAATGTTAGCTGTCAATAACAGCAATGAGACCAGTTTGCTGACAGCATCTTTCACTCAGTGGCGTGATTGTGCATCTCTGTTTGTCTGTTGCCAGGCTCAAACTGTCTTTCACCTACGAGCCCAGCAGCTCATTGGTCATCATGGAGTGGAACCACACCGAGCCACCAATTGGCGTGCGGATCGTTGATTACCTCATCAGCCAGGAGAAGGTGACAGAGAGGACCGACCACTCCAAAGTTGAGACAGGTGCGTCCGTCCAAACTAGCCACATCAAGAGTTTGGCCATTGATGATACAACAAGGACCAACAGTTGGAAAAGTGCGAAACAGGCAAATGTTGCCAGGCAACCAGTGATGTCAGTTTTAGTTAGTAGGGTGAGGAAAATGCAGACAGTAAAGTCATAAATATACATATTCTAGACTTATAAATAATGCTTCATAGATACAGAGCATCCACTTGCTGGTTGTTGCAGTGACCAAATGCAAAAACATGTTATTCTCTTGGATCGGTGTCATTGAGTTCCTCCAGGCAGTTCCTCCAGCTCAATCCCTGTGTTTCCAGCATTTACTGAACCAGCAAGATGGACTGTTTTGGATGTGTACCACTTTGAGATGGGTAATGAGTAAGTCAGCTGGCCTTGGTTTGTATGGGCAGCTGTTGGCCAGTGTTCATTATTTATGCTGGCTCAAATCATAACCCCCAATTTGTCAGCACCATGTTGGCCACACAAGCCTAATTTGTTTTATCTAGTCTACCACCTGGAAGAAATTCTGGTCCAAAGGTATCTCAGCGCTTTGTACTGCTGCTGTCACAGGAAAAGATCGGACCTCTAACCTAGTTTGAGAGCATTTCTATAATTAAATGAAGTGGACAGCACTAGCGGTCTACACTTCACTCCATTTGTTATAAGTCGATATCAGTTGCAGTTTTGAGGGGCTCCACAAGATGGTGTACACCAGTAGTAGTAATAATGGAGTGCTGGAGTATTTATTTACAGTATCTAGTTTGTTGATTAGATTGAGTTTTGGACCTTGTCTTAAGTCTGCACACTGATTTTATAGAATAATTAGCTGTGTATTGTATCTATATACACATTGTTATCTACTGTACAACTGCATCGCTTTCAGTGTTGCAAAAAGGGTGCCCTGCAATTTGTCATGATAGTAATGACAAATGAGACACATGACAGTATGACATTCATCTATATGCGTTTGTCACAGTAATTGACAGCATATCAACGCAAATGTGTTTAAAGTGTTATGGTAAAAGTTCTTTGCCTTTTCCCAATATCTTTTTTTTTTAATCTAAGTGTTTTCTACAGGATTTATATTTTTTCACTGCTTAATCCATATGGATTCAGTGAAATTGCTCATCAAGATGCGTTTTCCCTCATGTTTTCACTAAATGGAGGAAATAATATAAGTAGCCACGGGAGCAGCAGGAGTGTGTGTAGTTCTGTCATCTGTAACAGAGAGCACAGCCTATTGGCTGGACCTATATAGTGGAAGCTGGCAAAACAGGAGCAGTTTACTTTAGTGGTAATGACCCAATCCATAATGGAGACTGGTACAGTTCCCTGTGAGCACCGAAGTTTGTTGTAGCCTAATGAGAGAATAAACTGTATTAGTCACAGCAGTGAGGATCATTAATCAATGCAGCAGATTCAGATGGGAGAGGAAAGCAGGTAAGCATTTTCCTTATTAGTGCTATTATAGTGAATATGAGCTATAGGTTCAGCTGTAATGTTCATTTTAGCCGTCGGCTCAGAAACCACTCACTTATAATGATGGAGTAAAAAATGCTTGTCAATGGTGCTGAGTGAACTCTATAAACATTATACATAAGAGACGGAGAGGCACTTCACCCTGCTCGTCCTACCTTCCCGTATTAGCACAGTATATATTTCATATGACCATGTAAACCATGATCGTGGAGCGTTTTCTGCACTTTAAGCATTTTAAAATGTACTTGATGGTGCCAACATGCAGCTGTATTTTGGCCATTTTGGCTGTGGAGATGCACGTTTGGGCAATGTTACCGAACAAAATGCTGCGGGAGGCATTTGAATGTTTTATTGTCGGAAGGACAAAACAGATATTAATTATAGAAATACAGCTGTTGTAGAGCAGCATGTTTACACTGCGTTTTGTGTATCTGCGTTGCGGATATACATGTATTTTGTTTTTCCATGCACTGGAAAATGTGCATGGTTGAATAATCCTATAGGCTAAAACCAGGCTGGTATACTGCAGTGGGTGTACTTATATCCAGTTGAGTGTAAACAGAGCGTCCCCCTACTGATAATATATTAAAGGGCACACCAAGTGTGTGTTGCAATCACAGCAAATGTGTGGCGTGGTGAGACATTTTCAGTGCTACTGTTTGTGGCCAAAAGTCTCTCCCGTAGCTGCATAAAGTCCCAGTGAGGTCATATCAAAGTTACTAAGACATACAGCAGTGACATGTGCCAAAAGTTTGGTGAGCATTCCTATGGGAGCTCACTATTCATGTAATTGTCTTTTGGACCTATCATGAGGCTGTGCCAGGTGTTGACATATACTTTGCCAACATTTGCCCACATTATTAGTCATAATGTAGTGGACAGGTGCTGACTATATACTTTATTTACCTCATTTCTGATTTGAACGGAATGAAGCTTGCAAAGCATAATAGAACACTGTGGACATGATCTCCTGAGATTCATTAGTTTGACTTGATTAACTTCACTTATTGTATTATATCTTCTGTGGGGGTATTGTAGAACTGAAAGCCTTAATTCTAGTCTAAAAAAAATTGTTCTGCTTTACAGTGCTGAAGCATATCGAACTATTCCAGTTATATCCATTTTCAAAGAACAATGTAACAATCATCCTTATTATGAACTTTGTTGCGGCATGGCAAAGTTAAAGTAACCTTCTTGGGGGCCCCAGGGCAATAATAAGCTGGGAGCCCTTAAACCCCCTATACCTCTCACTCACTGCTCATAGTTTGCAGTATTAATATTCTGGTACATGACATATATGCATAAGAACTGTGTGGGTATTTGATTAATACCAATCACTGTAGAAGCACAGTATCACATGTCCTCAGGGCTGGGCCAGCATAAAGGGAATTAGCTGACACGGTGCTTTAGTAGTACACATCCCTGTATTTCCAAACAAAATTACAATTACCACAAACTAAATTCTAATTAAACCTGTTTTTTTTTATTTTGGCCCCTGTAGGTTTGAAGCCCAGGGGCAGTTGTCCACTTGGCCAGGGTTTAGAAATGCAAAGTGCACTGCTAGTGGAGCCTCTGTGGTCGTTTCTATTGACTATAGGGGGACCACTGCGACATTAACGCAAAGAGGCATTTTGATGAGTAGAACTGAAATATCATTTCAAAGGCAAATATGACCTTTCAATTTCTGTTTTGGAATTCTGGAACATAATTTCTTCCTGTGCCCTTTGAACAAATCATCTGTGTCAGCTCACCATTACCACTGTGTTCCATAGCCTAACAAAACAAATGTTTGTCCCATCTCCTAATCTGTGCTGTCAGAGCGATAAACAGAGAAAATGAAAACGGTGGATGCTCAACTATCCAGCATGACTTATTGTGGTTGAGGGAACATTTTGGGGCCGCAGTGCCTTGCTATGATGTTTACTTAAGTTCAAACAAATGTCTTATCTGGCCACAGAGTCAATCTTTCAGGCATCATAATGTACTTTGGTAAGACATCAAAGTTTACAGTTTTTGGAAAGAGTTAATCGGGATCAGACATATTGAAAGACACATTTCTTCGTGGTGAAACAGGAACTGCTGCAATCTGAAGTACAGATTAGGTCATTACCGCTAAAATAACCTGCTGTTGTCTCTTTGTTGTTATCAGTTAGTGGTTGATACAGAAATATACAGGACATTGTGAAGAATATTCCAATCAGATAAGCAGTCTCACAGCAAACGGTCATGTATCTAACAAGATACTGTAATTACCATGGAATTTATGGCAAAGCTTTCATAGAAATTAGCATTTGCAATGGGCAAGAAGTACAGAAACTGTGGCACAGGAATATTCCATTCATCTGGATTGTTTGTGTCATACTGAGCTTTTCCAGTTTACCAATCCTGTTGCACTGAAATAAATAAGACAATGCTTGTTTCCATGGTGTCATGCACTTTAGACTTCCTCATTAAACTAATGGAGATTACTTTCTTACACAGATGTCTTTACCAGTTCCATGGTTAATCATAATCTCATTCTAGGCCCTTAAAGGATGCCATAGATATTATGCAATGCTCTCATTGGAAAAACAAACTCACAGACACACCACTTGCCTGGAAGGCAGAATCCATCTCTGCAAAATTAAAGCAGAGGGTGCATTTATCAGACCTCACTTGTTTGTTGCCTGCAGTCAGTTTTGCTCATTCCCCACCACCTGATATGCATGACTTTGCACCATTAAAAACACTGAGTTTACAACTGGTAATGCTACTTGAGCAGTTTTTGAGAGTAGAGATTCCTTTTATGTAAAATGTGCACTTTAATGTCTACCCAAGGGGTGTTTGCTGTTACCGTGAGCCTTGAAAGTTTTATTTTTTGACATAAAATCAGTATGTGAAAGTTTGTAAAATTCTCTCATTCTTCGTGTGCCTTGGACCTTATTTGTATCATCATCTGCATCATTTAGAAAAACCAAACCAAATATTTGTAAGGAACATTCTAAATTAAGGCACCCATACACTTGATTTCCACCCAATAAAGCGGTCTACTCGAAACATGTCATAAAACAACACTGGAGACAGTCGTTCTCTTCTTTTCCATAACGCCTGATCAAGTTAGAAACAGTAGATGAGAGGCCTTGTACCTTCGTGGTGAAGCACATTGACACTGGTCATGGATCGAGTCCACTCTGCACTGCAAAAGATCTCCACATCAGAGAGAGCTGTTGGTTGTGTTGAAGGGAGAAGCTGAGGTTTACCAGTTTGGAAGAAGCCTCTCTAATGGGAAAATAACATTTCATGTGGGGAATGTGTAAACTTCCAAAATTCCAAGAGAAGTTTTATTTCTTAAAGTGATTGTTGTTGCAGCCTGTGCTTTTCAGCACACCAGTGTGGCCCTCTGAAAGGAGAGATCTTCCATGTTTTGTCGGGGTTTTGAGTCTTAGACATACTGTACTCTTTATGCCACAACAGTCCAGGGTTCGCTAATAGTCTGTGCTGGTAATGAGCGTGAAAACATATTGAGCATACATGTTGAAGTACAGCAATTTATGAATTGTTGCTCTTCTCATATCTCGTGATATTTAGTTGTGATATTATATGGCGATGTGACGACTATGCAAGTTTGTATTTAGTTTATCTTTATAGACTGGCACTTTTGGAGAACAATAAATTCGACACAGATGCCCAAAGCCTCCAAACATATTCTGTGGTATTTTTCAGAATACAGGTTGCAGTTTGGCGCGAACAGGAGATCTCGATGACAGAGAGTAATACGTCTTGTCAAGTATAGCCCATAGGTTTCTGGTAGTCAGTGTTGGGGAGTTGTGAATTAGATGTAATTAAACTAGTAGTTTAATTACAATTTAGATCTAGATTAATATTTGCATATAGTGTACATTACATTTAGCCATTTTTGCATATTCAACTTCTGAAACTGTAAATAAAAGGAAAGGATTATTTTCATTATTTTTATTTTGCCATACCGTACTGCACTACCATACAGTAACTGAACCCCTTTTCACCAGCACTATACCCTTTTTCTTTCATTTTGACCGCTGTGAAGGCATGTCCAGGAAGTGCATTCATCGGACAGACACCATCACACACTTGAGCTTTGTGCGGTGCATGTGCAAAGGTAGTTTCTGGGAGGCAGGTGTCTGACTGAGGGACATTGTATTCAAAACCAAAACTGACATTTCTTGAACCTTCCAGTGAATAAGGGGGGTATTTCATTTTTTTGGTTTATGTGTGACCTGTGAACAAGTGGGCACCTGTTGAGATAGATATATTGTTTTTTTTGCTGACACCTGATTTATATTAGATTAGATTAGATTAGATGTTGTTATATTTTGTACATTGTCAATTTGATCATTTTTCAACAAAGTAGTTTGAACTACGTATCTTTAGTTAACCAAACTAGATTTATACCTAGGGTAGCTTTGCTATAGTTTCCAGTGTGAAGTAATTGGTAGTGTGTAAAGCTATGCTTTCAAAGTACTGGCGGTAGCACTGAAACACAGAAGTAAGAATGGCATGTCCTGAGGGGACACCCACTGTGCTTTTTTAAGGCCACATGGAGGCAGAGGAACAAGCTGTAAATGTAAGCATAGCATTGACATATTTTACACTTGTGGCGAAAATGTTGCAAATGCAGAAAAAAAAATCCAGCAGATATGAAGCAACATTATTTTCCTTTGGAGTAATGTGTCGTTAAAGTAAGTCCCTTATTCACTCTCACTTGTTTGTTTTTTTCTCCACCATCTCTTAGGAGAAATATCTGGCTTTTTACTGCCAAAGTGTTCCACTGTGTTCACCACTTAATCACCTTTGTTTGTCTGCCATTTGGTGCTTGGTAAATAGTGTACAGTGGATTTATCGGGTTTTTTATTTTTACACTTTTCCAGAGTAATGAGAGCGATGAGAATGGATCAACTGAATTTGCTGGCTGTAAAACCAAAGCACTGAGCTAAAACTGCCAAAACACTCACTCTGCTCATTTGGTCCATTGCTAATCTAAAAACGATGATTAGTGCAGCCTTAAGGACTAACGTGCATGATAAGTATAGCTTTGCCAAAATCACTATTCATAGCTGCCAATTAATAGAGCTCCCTGAAATGGATTGAGGGTGATGGAGAGATTGATGTGACCCTTTTAAGTTTGCTGAGCGCTAAACAGTTCCACCCACTGGAAAAGACGCATTAAGTCTCGAGAGGTAAACACAAAACTGTCTGTTGGAGAGCAATGACAAAACTAAAGCCCTTCATCTCCTTAATGTCTCCCAGACACCAAGAAGATAACATATAGGTCAGAGGCTTACTCTCACATTCCATAACTTCTGGGTGTTGAAGTCGTCAAAACTTTTAACTACTACCTGTCGGGGTCACTTGGACTCTCTGATGTGCGAAATTGCCAGACACCGGTCCAATTACACTTAGTGAAAGTTAACCAGCTCTGTTGTGGCCTCAGCTGCATTTAAAAAAAAAAAAAAAAGCTAGAAAAACACACACATAATGGAGGAGAGTTTGATCAAAGCTTCCCACCTGCATCTCGTCCGCAGCAGATGATTGATTGCTCTGGAGAACACACCCCGATGTGAATGTACTGGCAAAGGTGGCTGGGCGCGGATGTTGTGTCGAGTTACAAGAGAGGATGGGAGAGGGGAGGGTGAAGGGGAGGGGAGAAAAAGACCACCAAGGAGAGAAGAGAAGTGAGGGAAAGAGAGAAGGAAACAGAAAGACAGGTGCAAAGTTGAAAAAGATGGAAAGTTCTGGAATGCAGAATGCACAGTGTGGTTTTGATTTCAGCTGTCAGTCTTCTGTCATCTGGGACAATCGGTCTCACATGATCTGATGCACAACTCTCCATGGATCTCCCTTTGGCAGCCTCCGTCCCCCTCTTTTTACTTTTTCCTCACCACTCCCTCATCTTTCCTGTCATCTCCTGTACCTCCTCTCCATCACTGTTCTCCCCCTAAAATTCTTATCTCCTCTCTTTTAATATTTTCATCCTTGTCTCCTTTCCTAACCTCATTTCTTCTAGTTTTCCCCTCCTCTGGCCTCCTCTCTTTCCTTCTTCTTTTCCTTCTTTCCCTCTCCCTTTCTTGTTTACTTTTTCTCCTGTCACTTCGTCATCATCTTGTCTTTGCTTTTGCTTGTTTCCAAAAGGCATGGAGACAGGGTAAACCTCGGGTCAAACAGCATTTGTTGGATGAAAAGTCAACACATTATACTGTCAAAATGTTTTCAGACAACTATATCTGTTTACAGTACACTATGTAGTGCTCAGGCAACCTGAGCTCACTGAAATATGTGAAGCAAATACAACCTCTTAACACGGCATCGTGTGCTGAATTACTTACCAGTGCCATATAAACAGATATATATTATATATCTTATATATCTTATATATGGCACATGACTGGACATAGTAATGCTCACAGTTTGGTTCAGTTTAGGCACCAACTGTACTTGGTTAGGTTTAGGAAAAGATCATAGTTTAGGTTAAAATAAGTACATTAGTTACAGAAGTACATTTTGCATAAATACCATACTCTACAAGTTAAGTGACGCAAACTTAAAGAAGTCAATGTTTGACTTTTGGTCGGCCTCCTCGGTGAACATCCTGCGTTTGACCCATCCATCCAACTTATACTCTTACTATCTTATGCTATTCTACAGGGGTGCCCAATACGTCGATCGCGATCTACCGGTCGATCGCGGAGGTAGTGCGGGTAGATCGCGTGACATAAAAAAAAAAAAAAAACTTGATTGGCATACAGGGCGGCCAGTCTGTGATCTCTTCTCTGCTACGGGTCGCGGACAGGGACATGCACACGGTCAAACGCGCTAGCTACTGCAAAACTCCAGCGAGCGAAGTGAACTAGTTAGCCTTCCAATCTATATCTACTAAAGAAGGGATACTCTGGGATGGGGGATGGGATAGGAAGGGATATTTGACTCCATTCAGTGCAAGTCATCAGAGTAAGGTAGTCACCATAAATGTATTGAATGTTCCAATTCCTCTTGTCACTTGTGTGCAATATTGATGGTTACATCACTGTTTGTCACCTATGTGCATTACTGCTGTCAAGTTTTATAATGTGTAATACCAAGGGTTACATTAACTGCAGTTATGTAGTGTACGCCAACATATATTGTATATATAAAGTATACTCAGTATATATAGAAATAAATATATGTTTAGCATTTTTAATGGAGGTAGATCATTTTGACCTGGTCATTTTAAAAGTAGCTTGCGAGCTGAAAAAGTGTGGGCACTCCTGCTATACTATGTTACCTGACTACCACCACGCATAGTGTGACCAGGGAATTCACGTGTTCACCAGGACAAAGGATCCTAACTGACACTCTATTGGAATTGCTTCTGTGGTGCCGACACGTTTTTTTTAACACATTCCGCGCCACCACCATGTCATGTGTTAATAGGTCACTGTCGTTTCACATGTTTCTGTGAGATAAGTCTGGTTTAGCAATAAGCAAGTAATAGTGAAAGCCCTAAGTCTATGTCTGTGGGTGCAGACTGTACTCATATTATGTTTAACCGGTGATAAATTAAGAGTTATGATGGATCCATCGCAGTGTCATTGCACCACATTTAATGATGCTTTAGCAGGCATTGATGTAACTGTGTAATGTGGTAATATAGATCACACAGACCTCCCGCTCAAGATAAGTGACAAGGGAAATCCATCAACAAGAATATATGGATTTGTTTTCTACAACAGCAGACGTGCAACAGTTATTTTAATATATAAATGTTTTCTTAGCTTACTATAGTTCTGGAGATTGTAATGTGCCTCAGAATACTGCATGGTTTAAATGAATGCCATCAGCCTTCCTAAACGTTCCTAAAAGACATGAATCTGCTGTTTTTTCGTGGTTTGTTAATTTTGCTGTTTTTACAGAATGTTCTTTCTCTCTTCCCAGTTTTCAAAACTGAATATTTATCTTTTTCTCTTCAAATAGAAAGGGGGGGCACAATGTCATAAAATCAGGTCCAAATGTGGGATTGTGAAAACATGTAACAGATGCGGAGATAGTGGTTGCACTACATCCAGACATCATTTCTGTTTTTATCAATTTTTTTCCTCTTACATTTTTCCTTTCCATTTTTGCGCCTTTCCATTGTCCTCTGCCACCCACAAAGGCTGCTGGGGATGTGAGAGGAGTTGCTAAAGTTAAATTGCTTTGCAAAAGTACTTTTCATCTAATAATAACCAATTTTGCACTACTATTGTCATGTTAACCCAGCATAAATTATTTGTTTTCATAATGGTACCACCGCTCTCAGGAAATGTTTGATACTCCTTCAATATCTGAAATATTATTACTTCCCGGAATTTAATCCCCAAATGCCTTGAATGATTAATTCCAGAAGGACAGTCAAAACAGAGCATCCATTTACGGGAAAAGATCTGAGCAGACACTACTGATCATCTGTGGAAGAAACAAGCTGCCCTTTACTTTCTTGTGAGGCTCATCAGAAACAGATGTCAGAGTATGCCCCTGTTTTCTGCAAAACATCCTTAAAGCTGTGTTGTTTATACACAGGATATATACTCGTTGACAGCTGCACGGTTGCATTCGAGTATTTTTTTTTCCTTTGTGTTTGTGGTTATGTAATGTTAGATAAGTATACATGCATACAGCTGATGATTATAGTATCCAGAACTCAGCTAGATCTGGAGCTGACAACGGCATGTTTGTGCAGTAATCTCCCTCTTAACAAGCTTCAGGCACACAAGGTGAGATCATAGTGTAAGCGCACACATACACACAGGCATGTGCACGGTCCCCAGCAGATGTGTGGAAGCTTCATGAATAGGAAGTCTGCTTTAAGTCAGGGCACCGCTCGGCTGGACCAGTCTCTCTGTGAAAACAAACATCCCCTGGGCTGTGAGCAATCTGATGATGTAACAGCTTTGATCACCCAGCGAGGGCAAGGTTTGCTCAAGGGTCAGCGATACAAGGATTCCAATCAATAAACACATTACTCACCTATGTACATCACACACACATAAATACACACAGACACCAGGGGTGACCGAAACATGTGTGTCTCACCCCAAATCTAAACCAGGCTGAGCTCCCTCGTAGCAACAGTCACTTCCTCTGAGGTGCCACTGCTAGACCCTTCGCAACTGCTTCTCTTTACTGCAGTGTCATGTTGAGAAATCAAAAGTTGGTCCCTTCGTGCCTATGTATGTGGGTGTAAAGTGACAAACAATGTGAACAAGTGTAGTTTCCACACACTGGTGAAATTCTAACCCTGCCACTCAGATCCAACAACTGTACCACCTCAGCTGGTTCCCTTTCAATGCACAAGTGCAGAGGTTCTAATATATGCTTGCCCACAATATGCACTCCCTCTGTTGTCCCTAAGGGTGCCCTCAGACACCCTGAGATTATTCTATGCTTGCATTTGCAATCTTTCAATCTAACCGAAAGATTGTGATTGATTTGACATTGCCCTTTAAGGATCAACTTGATACAGCATCTGCTGAACCCTGAAAATTGAATAAATCTTCTGGTCAATATTCTGCCAGCACATTACCCTCGTTCAGGATCAGAGCCCTAACTGGAACAATTTTCCACCTGGGGAGCAACTCAGTCCACTACTTTACACACTAGCATGGCCTCAGACTTGGAGGCCCTGACCCTACCAATTACTGCATGTTGCGAACCTCTCCTAAAAGTTCCTGCAGAGGGAGGTTTTGTGGATCTGCTGAACCCAGTTCACCCTCACTGCATATTGAGGTTTATCAAGTTTAGCAGCTTCACCAATCATCTGTTCCAACTTACCACAGGTGGTCATCAGTTGACAGCCCTATTTCTCTTTACTCGATTGTCGATTGAAGACACATGCTTCAGATGTGATGTTATGACTGCAAAGGTCATCATCAATCTTTGGCCTGGCACTCTTTTGCGATATGCATTTGCAAAGTAACTCACAGTTGAAAAGAGTGTTGGTTAGTCTGTGACCAGCGCAGTTCAATAACAAAATACCAGTTCAGTTCAATAGCAAACCAGATCCCTGTCACTCCAGGTTCGTCCATGTTTGCCAGCATAACCATTAATGTCTCACTGTGAAGTGTCACCTTGGAGACCTCTCCCTCCATGACCTCTCCCAGGGCTCCCAAGAAGGCTGGTCTCTCTGAATTCCTGTTTAATATATAAACAGATGGAAGACAACCATCCCTGGAGGTGATCCTCTCGTATTCAAATCAGCACACCCCATACATAACTAGGGACTATGTATCCTCACACAAACCAGCGCTTCTCTCCTTTGACAAATCAGGAAACAGAGATATTCCAGTCCCTATTAATTAGTTTGGGTCCAGAACCAGTGTTATGCATTCAGAAGAGGTGACATTTCATGTTTCAATAGCCAGTTTACATAGTCCAAAGCATATGATTTTGCCCATGCTTACCTTAAAGCATCCTTCCCTGGCTTGTGTCAGGGAGCTCACTGTCTCCCTGTGGTCAAAGAAACAACACATCATCTTCAAAGAATGTTTTGCCGCCAGTATCTAACTTTGTCTGCTGGGCATCCAGATGAAGGACTTGATACATAATCTAATACATACAAAGACACATATGCACACACTTTTTTGTATGTAATTCTTCTAAAGGTTATTGTCATGTTATTCAGATTCACAGTCTCCTCTAGATCTGAGTTCTCTGACAACAAGGAGAGATAGCTGATGGAACATGTATAATGTGTTTCTTGTTAGGACAGGGCAGGACTTCATTAGATACATCAGGAATATCTATCTAAACTGTGATAAAGACAACCTTTTACCAAACTCACAGTCTCATTCTTATTTATTTTATTTGTGAAATATTATTTTATCACATACATCAGCTTTGTTACCCTGACTGCAGCTTTGAACTGCCAATTACAGGGGGTACTTTGGCTGAATCCTCTGCTGAAAAGCTGACTGGCCTCTTTGGGCATCACCACGAAGAAGATGAATGTACTGTATGTCAGAGGCTAAAATGCACTAGTAAATCAGTCTCTCTGGCGTGTGCTCGTGGAATTAATGAAAAACATTTCTGTAATAGCCTTCTGGTGCTGTCTGATTCACCTCCAGCCCTGCTTATATCATTCTCCATGTGGATTTGTTACCCCTCTTGTAAATACCAGACACAACCTTCTCTGTGCACTCTGCAAACACCTCTTACAGTGCATGCAAATGAACAGCAGAGCGCACTGTGCTTGTATGATCTGAAAAGGAAGGCTTGCATTACAGTTAACTGGAGCGTTAGCTGCCGTAGTATGAGTGGATTTAAGCAAGTTTAGTGTCTTGCATTGTCCAGACAGCATCACCATGACAGTTTAACCTCACAATCAATTCTGAGCTATATTGCTTCAGGCTGAAAAGAACACGAGTTAAAGTTGGAACTGAGGCACTTTTACTGTAGCCAGCGCTGCAATACAAACCAGGTGTGCTACTACTTAGAATGGTGAGCCACTGTATGTGCATTCTTTTTGTTGCTGGATTTCATTTAGAATTTTTACTTAAGATATAAGTGAAGTCTGTGAACCCTGTATTTTCTGATCTGACACCTCCTGTCTGCTAGACATCATTTGCGCCTTCCATAAGCATTACAATCACCGTTGAAAGGTAAATATGTTTTGTGATATGAGAGTGTGGTAATGTGTTGGTTAGGTTTAGGCATAAAGATATTTTGTTGTGGTTGGGGAAAGGTCATGGTTTGGTTTGAAGGGAATCACCTTCATCATAGTTACAATAATTTGCATGGAATTAACGTTATGGAACAATAGTGATCATGCTTCTAAACAAAAACAACATTGATTTACAGCTGGAAACAGGGAACAAACACACGTCTTTTATGTTAATTCAATTCAATTCAAAAAACTTTATTTGTCCCCAGGGGGCAATTAAAAGGCACATAGAGCAGGCAGTGCAGCAATGACAAAAAACTATAGCAGCACAAAAGAATATAAATGAAAAATAAAGGTAATGAATAAAATAGATTAAATAGAAATAAGGCGAACTCAAAACTTAAATAAAGTAAAGGTTAGCATACTACTTTGTGGCTAACGCTCTAAATGCTAAACTGTTGGCAAATAGGCGACCTTATCAGATATCAGATATTTTGCATATATGTATTTGTACTCCCTAAGACGTGTAAAATTTGGTATGTAAATTTTGCTCAACATGTCAACTTAACTTTAAACAATGTGAAAGAACTTAATTTTGAAAGAGAGACACTGTTTCCGTCCCATGTCATAATTGGAACAATGCAACATGAAATCAAACAGAAAAGCATCTGTCGCTCTGATCATTGGTGAAATGTTACCCTTTGATATTCGTAGACGCTGGACCAGAAGGATCTAGACTATCCAACCAAGAGTTTAAAGTTGAACTAAGTTCCCACTGAAGAAGGAATGGATTATCAAAGAGGACAGAAGGATGTGTAATTACTACAAAAGCAAACTGACCACTAGACCGACGCCATCCACTGTTACATTTATCACCATCTGCAAAACTGGCTTTTATCACCTCAGCTCCTTTGGTGCTGAAAGGACAGCGGCTGACTACACTGACTTCACCATGACCTGTCTGATACAAGGAATACCAAGGAAAGTACTGATCAGATCAATAGACAAAGGCAGAAAACGTCATTGCTTTCAAGCCTCAGTTCAAAGTGAAGCTCTGGGCCTTGATTGATCATCGTACCTTTGGTTCACAAGTTCATAGAATCCAGGAAATCTGCGTGATTCGACTCCCTATGGAGACTGCAATCCACTAACAACATGAGAGGAAAAAAAAAGATTTGGATCAAGTCGGTGTCAACTGAGAACACGAGGCGTATCGGTTGCGTGAGACGAACCACTGATGGTCAGCCCAAACAATCCAGAAGCACTTAAAACATGTGGTCAAGGTGAATTGTCCGATAAGAGGCGAGCTCATTTGATAAATTGTGGGGGAGAAGACAGACAAAGAAAGAAAGAAAGAATGAAAAAGCAAGATATGTAAGAAGCATAAATGTTGAGAGATGCCAAAATCTTGACCCCTTCACCTAAACCACATGTGAAGAGCACTGTTATATGGACATACAGATTTTGTCTTACTGTTTTGTAACTATCTAGTTGTTCACAGGGTATGACAGGCAGCAATTGTTAGCCTCCTCAATCATTGCTGGTGTGTAATCCACTGCTGTATGCCCCTTCGTCCAAGGTGTTTCATTCTTTTATTGACGTATTTGGCTAAATTTGTTGTTGGCGTGCAAAGCAGTCTCACTGCAACTGCAATCAATTTGGCCAGAGGCGCTTCAACCAAATTATGAAAACAATTTATCGGCCCTCTAAAGATGTAATGTTCAATGAATTATACTGCCATGACGCAAATGGCAGCCCGGCAGCGCACATGTTGCACATGGACATGCAGATCAGAGGGCTGTTCCTCCTTCTCTTTCACGCAAAGCCGTTTTTTGTTTTTTTTAAACGACACCTTCGGGCCATACCCTCTTCATCCTCATCTTTTTATCTTCTTCCTTCTGTTCCTTCTATTGAACAATTACCCTTTCATATCCAATGGGATCTTGTTCTTCAGAAATGAAAAACAATCCTGTCTGTGCGGCCAATCGTCATGGTCTGGTAGTGGTTGTGACCAGCACTGAAGTGCTAAGTAATAACAGTGAAGGGTGATCTGTTGTTGTTGTGTTGCTTTGTCTTTTATTCAATGGAAAGGTAGACAACCAAGTCCAGATGTTATTTGTGGAGGCTTTTTCTGCCAAGTATGCATGGGTGTGCGTATGTGTGTGTGGCTGCCAATTACCGCCAGTTACAAGGAAGCTGTCTGCTTTAACAGAAATGGATGAATTCCCAGGCAGCCTGTAGTGAAACCTGTTATAGGATGGAGAAAAGAGAACATTTAAGCTGAAGTGTTTACCTTTACAGGCAGCATCTGAGTGTTCATGCACGTTTGTGTGCACGTGTGTGTGTATACCGGGGTGGGGGGGGCTGTGTAGCACTGTGCAGCAATTATACGTAAAGCTTTCTCCCACTCGGTGCCCATACTATTGTTTTGCCGCCTCCTCTCAGTTCATCGGGTTCATGATATGTGGCTTTCGAAATCCAACTTCTAAATCTGTACAACAAAAAGCACATACTCTCATTTTTACATGTCTCTTAACGAGTGGCTTAAACAAATAGGATACAACACGTTAACCCGTCAGCTTTAGATATATGCTAGCTTTCCTGGCTATGGTCCTGCCCTTAGTCTTTATGCTAACCTAATGTAAACATGTCTTGGCTCAGGTATAAATGTAACACACATTCATGAAATTCATATTATGGTGCATTCCAATTGAACAAGTAAGATGGAATTTTCAACTGGAAAGTTGGGAGAACTTTACCAACCCAAACCTCAAAATCCAAGATGGCTGCTTTGATATTCGGTAGTAATATACTGTTTATTAGCACTTCTGTCTAATTTGTGTCTCATTGAATTGGTTATACTCAGTACTGTCCACCTTCTGTCTGTCGACATGTTGCTCTGGTGTTCATATGTGCAAAATACCATCTAATGTGTTGCTATCAGCCGGTGTTGGTAACAATGGCTGCCCTGGCTGCAGCAACCCTTCTTCCTCCTGTGTTTATTTTGGTTTTTTGTCTTGTTGTACTGGAACGAAGTACTGGAGTGTGACATCACTCCCAGCTCCAACTTCTGACTTCTGACTTCCCAGTTCAAATGGAGTGCACCATTAATCTTCATATGTTACTAATGGAAAGAAAGAATTTCCTAAAATGTTCAACATTTTATTCAAATCTTGGCTAAATAAATACACTGTTTCAGGGAAAGAACATGTTTCCACTGTGAGTTTGGGCTTGTGTATCAAGTGAAGCATTGGTCGCAATTCAAACTCACAATGATGATCATGTTATTTTATTTGAGGAGCGATGTTGCCTCTTTGCAGGCTATGAAAATGCCTGGCATGATAAGGCAACACTCATGAATTAAAATATATTGGAGAGCGAGTTTGCTGACAGTTATCTAAGTGTGACCTCTTTTGTTTCCACATAGAACAATCTGATGTCTGATAAACATTAAGATTCCACAGTAAAAACATTATGATCTTTAATGCACCTGTCCTTTCCATTAAGAAGCAGAGAAAAACAGCAGTGGATTGGCTGGAAGGGTATGCTGACACACACATACACATGCACACTAAGGGTCTGAGCCTGCACAACTGAACTGACGACAGCAGGCAGGACTTCAAAAGGTGAGACATCCCATAACTCACATCAGTCTCCTGGCAATTCTTGATTTTTTCCAACCAATCATACTTTAAGAATGTTAAGGGTAAACAACTCCAGCTGAATGACAAGTTCCTCAGAGTTGTGGCTTTCCCCCTCTTAAACTGGGTCTCCAAATCTGTGTGTGGTGTGTGTCATCTCATTGCTCTGTTTAGAACATGATGTTCCATTGCAACTGGACTCCTTTTTACTTCACCTATATGAATGTATTATCTGGAAAGAGTTGATTCACTTGGTCTTACCTTTTGTCTTGTTTACGTCCTCAGCGTAGGTGACACGTTTTAAGAGTATTTCCACTTGCCCGCTTTGATGCAAAATTTGTGGATGGAGGAACTTAAGAGACTTAAGGTGAAAGGACAATCCTTTGAAATGCAGTAGCACCATTGCTGATGCATTGCAAGGATTTTACAACGGGTTTATTCAATTACTATAGCTACCATATTGAACTGTAGCCCTTCTGACAAGCCACTCTACCTACCTCTGATGTTTCTTATCCCCAATAGGTTAGTGACTTTGAAAGCCTTTGCAAAAACAAGCAGATCTTTGCCTATAGCCATAATTTTAAATAACCAAGACTTCCACATTCACAGTACAGTATATCCCAAAGTGGCAGCCTGAAATCTTTGATATCCACCCAGGAACTATCAGGCTAGAGTTTCCTGCCTCAGACAGATTTACTGATTTTGCTAAAAGGACAGATTTACAACACTTCCCAATTGAATCTTTAACATTCTACGAATGTCATCTTAGGATAAGCAGGCTTGCTTGTGCTGTTGAAGCTGAAGCTGAAGCTGAAGTAAAATGCAGGATTATGTTCCTCAGATGGTGGAAAGACTGTTACACCAACTGAGAGAATATACATTTCAATATGTCTCTCTAAATGTGCTCATTTTTTTCTCGTTAATAGTTCAGTTGTCACTTCCAAGATGAGATAACTCATCAGGCCTTCATTTTCCTTTTTTTTCTTCAAAGTGTGATTCAGCTGCTGCTTTGCCACAGCCTGTAATCTCTTTCATCTCTGGTTTTATTTCACCAAATGTTGATCAGTGGAGACTTTGAAGAGTTTGACTGGTAATTGCTTTGGGGCTCATGCAAAACAGCCTTTTTATGTGCTGTGGCTCACAATAAATCACGTCTATTGATGAAATACGTAAAAAGTGCACAAGGTCAGAATTCTTTGCATAGTGTTTTCTTAGGAATTTTCAAGTTCATGATACCAATCTGACCAGCTGGCCAAGTCAGTCAGTCAAGGGTGAAGTATTGCTCTGATTCGCTTCCAGAATCCGTTTCATTCTTTAGCTGTCTGATGGAAAATAGGGCACTGAAGAAACATTTTGTTTCTATGTATTGTTTTATTCCCCTGATGTTGAGTCATGTCCATAAATGCCATGGCAGCACACAGTGTTCATAGTGCTACATGTCTCCTTTGAGTGAGATGTTTGTTATGGTCGAATTAGGTGCACTGTCTGTTCTTCTAGCCAGCAGGCCACCCACATAAAGCATGCATCTCCTCATGACAGTGCACAGCAGTGGTCCTCACGCTGCTTCAGGTGGTTTACAGAGAAGACTGGCTGGAGAGCTGATTGACAGGAAAGACTGAACAGCTAAACAGTGGATGGCAGCTCTTGG